>NC_048566.1:7685000-7700000 GCF_013265735.2 Oncorhynchus mykiss | reverse complement strand
TCACACACACAAATGGAAAGGGAAAGGGGGAGACCTAGTCAGTTGTACAACTGAATGCCTTCAACTGAAATGTGTCTTCTGCATTTACAGGTCACTAAGAAGGACTTCAACTATGTCTCATTTCCATGTTTCATCTACCCTAACATCTCGTGAAAGTCTTAACCTAGCTGAATGGGTTGTACCCTCCTGGTTCTTACTTCTACTCTATCTGTTTAAAGTCACTATTCACAGTTCCTACTCTGCCTGTTTAAAGTCACTATTCACAGTCCCTACTCTACCTGTGTAAAGTCACTATTCACAGTTTCTACTCTGCCTGTTTAAAGTCACTATTCAGTCCCTACTCTACCTGTTTAAAATTACTATTCACAGTCCCTATTCTGCCTGTTTAAAATCACAATTCACAGTCCCTACTCTACCTGTTTAAAGTCACTATTCACAGTCCCTACTATACCTGTTTAAAGTCACTATTCACAGTCCCTACTCTACCTGTTTAAAATCACTATTCACAGTCCCTACTCTGCCTGTT
This sequence comes from Oncorhynchus mykiss, assembly GCF_013265735.2. Classification (NCBI taxonomy): domain Eukaryota; kingdom Metazoa; phylum Chordata; class Actinopteri; order Salmoniformes; family Salmonidae; genus Oncorhynchus; species Oncorhynchus mykiss. The sequence goes on along the minus strand of NC_048566.1, from coordinate 7,699,474 downwards.
TAAAATCACTATTCACAGTCCCTACTATACATGTGTAAAGTCACTATTCACAGTCCCTACTCTACCTGTTTAAAATCACTATTCACAGTCCCTACTCTGCCTGTTTAAAGTCACTATTCACAGTCCCTACTATACATGTGTAAAGTCACTATTCACAGTCCCTACTCTGCCTGTTTGAAATTACTATTCACAGTCCCTACTCTACCTGTTTGAAATCACTATTCACAGTCCCTACTCTACCTGTTTAAAATCACTATTCACAGTCCCTACTCTACCTGTTTAAAATCACTATTCACAGTCCCTACTATACATGTGTAAAGTCACTATTCACAGTCCCTACTCTGCCTGTTTGAAATTACTATTCACAGTCACTTCCCTAAAAACAAAATTATGGCTATGCCACGTGCCCTCCCCCTCCCCACCACTTCTTCCCCATCTGAGGGCGTCAGTCAGTCAGTCAGCCAGCCAGCCAGTCAGTCAGGAGTAGGTGGGTGGGTGAGTGAGTGAGTGAGTGAGTGAGTGAGTAACTGGACTGATTTACAGAGCAGCCCTGCCCGCCTTGTTAAAGAAGTGTCAGGACACCGTTTTCCACCGCCCACCTCCACTCAGCCTAACCCTCACAGACACACAGTCAGAAAGAGCCTGCTTTGCTTTCTAAAACCCCTCAGTATGCCCACTGACTGGTCCTGACATATACTTGGCATGGGTCAAGTGCTTTCAGTCCTCAGATCATTAGCGTTTTCAGGAGGATGGTGGAAAATACAAGTTGCTCTGATGGCGGCTGTGTATACAGCCAGTGTTGTTGTAATGTTTTAACGGGACAGAAGGATATCTTTGGAACATACAGGGGGGGTCCTAATGGCTCAACAGTCAAATATACATTAATGGTCTTAGTTAACCTTTGGCCTTATTGTAATTTACATCACTAACTTCCATGTCAACATCACAACATCAGTCCTGGGACAAATGTCTGAATCAATGTCAAATATAGGTGAAAACCAAAGACAATAACAATATGTATTGTTGGTTGATGATCGGCTGTGTGTTCTGTCAGCTCTCCATGACTAGTGCCAATAACCCAGGCCAGTCTTATAGGTCTGTACATTATCCTAACCCTACAACACCTGGAACATGTTGTGACCACTGGGCTGACTGACTGAAGCCCTGGTCTGTACATTATCCTAACCCTACAACACCTGGAACATGTTGTGACCACTGGACTGACTGACTGAAGCCCTGGTCTGTACATTATCCTAACCCTCAACACCTGGAACATGTGACCACTGGACTGACTGACTGAAGCCCTGGTCTGTACATTATCCTAACCCTCAACACCTGGAACATGTGACCACTGGACTGACTGACTGAAGCCCTGGTCTGTACATTATCCTAACCCTACAACACCTGGAACATGTTGTGACCACTGGACTGACTGACTGAAGCCCTGGTCTGTACATTATCCTAACCCTACAACACCTGGAACATGTTGTGACCACTGGGCTGACTGACTGAAGCCCTGGTCTGTACATTATCCTAACCCTACAACACCTGGAACATGTTGTGACTGACTGACTGAAGCCCTGGTCTGTACATTATCCTAACCCTACAACACCTGGAACATGTTGTGACCACTGGACTGACTGACTGAAGCCCTGGTCTGTACATTATCCTAACCCTACAACACCTGGAACATGTTGTGACCACTGGACTGACTGACTGAAGCCCTGGTCTGTACATTATCCTAACCCTACAACACCTGGAGCATGTTGTGACTGACTGACTGAAGCCCTGGTCTGTACATTATCCTAACCCTACAACACCTGGAATATGTGACCACTGGACTGACTGACTGAAGCCCTGGTCTGTACATTATCCTAACCCTCAACACCTGGAACATGTGACCACTGGACTGACTGACTGAAGCCCTGGTCTGTACATTATCCTAACCCTACAACACCTGGAACATGTGACCACTGGACTGACTGACTGAAGCCCTGGTCTGTACATTATCCTAACCCTACAACACCTGGAACATGTTGTGACCACTGGACTGACTGACTGAAGCCCTGGTCTGTACATTATCCTAACCCTACAACACCTGGAACATGTTGTGACCACTGGACTGACTGACTGAAGCCCTGGTCTGTACATTATCCTAACCCTACAACACCTGGAGCATGTTGTGACTGACTGACTGAAGCCCTGGTCTGTACATTATCCTAACCCTACAACACCTGGAATATGTGACCACTGGACTGACTGACTGAAGCCCTGGTCTGTACATTATCCTAACCCTACAACACCTGGAACATGTGACCACTGGACTGACTGACTGAAGCCCAGTATATATGTTATGGCAACCTAACAGAGTAAAGGCCTAAACTCCCCAAATGAGTGTGTGTGGGGTATTTTAGTTTAAGGGTGAAGCTCTGGAGTCCTGTTTCCAAACAAGCCCTGAGGATCTTTTACGCCAGACAGTTTACAACCTCCAACTGACCCTCCTGACCGCTGAGACTGATCTGCAGCTGACCAACCTCGATGGAAAAACTGACCTTTGTGTCTGTTGCCAGGTAACTAACCTCTTCTTGGCAGTATGGCCACGGCCCACGGCTGAAGGAAAATGTGTCTGACCAGCCCCGGCGCTTTACAGTGAATTTGTAATGTCATTTCCTCTACTGCATTTAAACCAAACCACTAATGGCTCTTTGTCTACCAGACTGTTAAAGTACAGGCTAGAACTGTTATGGTTTGGGTTAAAGTAGGTGCTTTTGGCTTCACATGTGGTTTTAGTAGGTACTTGACATGCTTTGGTTTTGTGACAAACCTTCATAAACCTCTGTCTATACATGAATGGTTCTGATATTTACCTTCCTCTACCTCTGTCTCCGGTACCTATGCTAGGGGAAATAATCACTTGTGAGTGCTAACCTGTGAATGTGACCCTGGTCCAGAGTGAAGTGGAGGGTGGGGTGACGTCTGGTGTGAGTGTCCAGGGTGGAGGTGAGGCGGGGGTGAGGTCTGGTGTGGGTGTCCAGTGTGGAGGTGAGGCGGGGGTGAGGTCTGGTGTGGGTGCCCAGGGTGGAGGTGAGGCGGGTGGGAGTTGTGATGGGGGTTGTGGCCCTGTGGGTGGTGGTGCCCGCCCTGGCTGTGGCCGCTGTGGTGATGGTGGGGGTGGTGCTGGTAGGCGTGGCTGTGGGGCGGAGCCGGCAGGTGCTGGTGAGGGTGGGAGGGGTGAAGGTGGTGGTGGCCGCCCCCCTGCTCCTGCTGCTGCCGCGATGACATCATTTCCATCATGTGACCCATGCTGTTCATGTTGCCGTTGGCGATTGCTCCCGGGTGGTGTGCTAGCGCCGCCTTCAGCCTCTGTATGGAGAAGAACAACAACATGTTTCTATCATTCACTGGGATTAGGGACAGGTGTTCTTCCTGGTTACTATTCCAGACCATAGAGTTAAATGATTCATCTCTTTAGGCTTTGTCTGTTTCACAGTCTATCATTGAGTTAACTGGAAACAGGTACTGTAGGTTATATGAAAGTGTGTTGACTATTGACTGTGAGACGATACACTGCTGCATTCATCTTTATACTGTACATCCACATGTCACGGCTGAGATACAAACCAGAGCTGAGCCTTGACAGCCCTCACCTTCTCTCTCTCTCTCTCTCTCTCTCTCTCTCTCTCTCTACTGCATTCTTACTTTCCATCTCACTCTTTCGCTCGCTCGCTCCCTTCCCTCTGCCTTCCTCTCTCTCTATCCCTTTCTCTCAGTTTAGACAGTGATCTTGCTCTCTCTCTCCCTGTTCATCTCCCTCCTTTCCTTTCTCCATCTCTCTCTCCTTTCCTCTCTCCATCTCTCTCTCCTTTCCTCTCTCCATCTCTCTCTCCTATCCTCTCTCCAGGTCTAACGGATGAGGGATATGTCTGTCTGTCGCCTGCCTGCCTGCCTGCCTGCCTGCCTGCCTGCCTGCCTGCCTGTCTGTCTGTCTCTCTGTCTGTCTGTCTCTCTGTTCTATGTTTACTCATGGGGGCAGGTTTGTTGCTTTAACAGTGTGGTCTACTTAAGACTGAGAGGCTCTGAGAACTGGCCAAGATCTGAGACCAGAGAGAGAGAGAGGAGGAGAGAGAGGGGACAGTGAGAGAGAGAGAGAGAGAGAGAGAGAGAGAGAGAGAGAGAGAGAGAGGGGAGACAGTGAGAGAGGCAGAGAGATGGGGGGGAGAGAGAGGGGACAGTGAGAGAGAGAGAGAGAGAGAGAGGGGAGACAGTGAGAGAGAGAGAGAGAGAGAGAGAGAGAGAGAGAGAGAGAGAGAGGAGACAGTGAGAGAGGCAGAGAGATGGGGGGAGAGAGAGAGAGAGGCAGAGGGATGGGGGGAGAGAGAGGAGGAGAGAGGGGAGACAGTGAGAGAGACAGAGTGAGAGAGAGAGAGAGAGAGAGAGAGAGAGAGAGGGGAGACAGTGAGAGAGGCAGAGAGATGGGGGGGAGAGAGAGAGGCAGAGAGATGGGGGCAGAGAGAGGGCTTTTCAAGGTGCTCTTGTATTCCTGGTGTTTACCAGTCCCACCACACCACTCCTCAAGTGTCTGTTTGTTTGGGCAGACACTTAAAGAGACAACCCCCAAGGAAAGGGAAAAATCACCCACTCAAATCCGAATACAAACATACAAGTTCCAAAACGTGTCTGCTGCACTCACTGCACGTCTGATCTGCTGAGAACTAACTTAGTCATAATATTAAAAAAAACATGTCTGCACCTTTTCATATTTCTGTTCCATTTGGGAGGAGGTTTTGGAATAACAGTGTGAGAGAGTGTTGAGTCTGGGACTGCCACTGTAATGACTGTAGTGGATTGGCTGGGGCTTCATTCTGAAAGGTGCTCACTTAACATAAAGAGGAACTGTACTGTAGCTTTACGGTAGTGTTAATGGGATTTTCATTATTGGCACAAAATCTATAAACTTACTAACTAAAATTGTCAATCCATTCAATTCAGTTTTGTCAGTCTTATGTTGCCTGCTAACTCTCAATCTCCTCTCTCTCCATCTCCTCTCTCTCTCTCGCTCCTGTCTCTCTCTATCTCCTCTCTCTCTCTATCTCCTCTCTCTCTCTATCTCCTCTCTCTCTCCATCTCCTCTCTCTCCATCTCCTCTCTCCATCTCTTCTCTCTCCATCTCCTCTCTCTCTCGCTCCTGTCTCTCTCTATCTCCTCTCTCTCTCCATCTCCTGTCTCTCTCCATCTCCTGTCTCTCAATTCAATTCAATTCAAGGGCTTTATTGGCATGGGAAACATGTGTTAACATTGCCAAAGCAAGTGAGGTAGATAAAATATAAAGTGAATATATAAAGTGAAATAAACAATAAAAATTAACAGTAAACATTACACACACAGAAGTTTCAAAACAATAAAGACATTACAAATGTCATATTATATATACAGTGTTTTAACAATGTACAAATGGTGAAGGACACAAGATAAAATAAATAAGCATAAATATGGGTTGTATTTACAATGGTGTGTGTTCTTCACTGGTTGCCCTTTTCTCGTGGCAACAGGTCACAAATCTTGCTGCTGTGATGGCACACTGTGGAATTTCACCCAGTAGATATGGGAGTTTTTCAATATTGGATTTGTTTTCAAATTTTATGTGTATCTGTGTAATCTGAGGGAAATATGGCCTGGAGGAGGAGGCCTCCTCCTGTCTCTCTCCATCTCCTCTCTCTCCATCTCCTGTCTCTCTCCATCTCCTCTCTCTCCATCTCCTGTCTCTCTCCATCTCCTCTCTCTCCATCTCCTGTCTCTCTCCATCTCCTCTCTCTCCATCTCCTCTCTCTCAATATTCTGTCTCTCATCTCCTGTCTCTCTCCAGCTCCTCTCTCTCCATCTCCTCTCTCTCCATCTCCTGTCTCTCTCCATCTCCTCTCTCTCCATCTCCTGTCTCTCTCCATCTCCTCTCTCTCAATATGCTGTCTCTCATCTCCTGTCTCTCTCCATATCCTGTCTCTCTCCATCTCCTCTCTCCCCATCTCCTGTCTCTCTCCATCTCCTCTCTCGCTATCTCCTGTCTCTCTCCATCTCCTGTCTCTCTCCATCTCCTCTCTCTCCATCTCCTGTCTCTCTCCATCTCCTCTCTCTCAATATTCTGTCTCTCATCTCCTGTCTCTCTCCATATCCTGTCTCTCTCCATCTCCTCTCTCCCCATCTCCTGTCTCTCTCCATCTCCTCTCTCTCCATCTCCTCTCTCGCTATCTCCTGTCTCTCTCCATCTCCTGTCTCTCTCCATCTCCTCTCTCTCCATCTCCTGTCTCTCTCCATCTCCTCTCTCTCAATATTCTGTCTCTCATCTCCTGTCTCTCTCCATATCCTGTCTCTCTCCATCTCCTCTCTCCCCATCTCCTGTCTCTCTCCATCTCCTCTCTCTCCATCTCCTCTCTCTCCATCTCCTGTCTCTCTCCATCTCCTGTCTCTCACCATCTCCTGTCTCTCTCCATCTCCTGTCTCTCTCCATCTCCTTTCTCTCTCCATCTCCTGTCTCTCTCCATCTCCTGTCTCTCTCCATCTCCTGTCTCTCTCTATCTCCTTTCTCTCTTCATCTCCTGTCTCTTCATCTCTTGTCTCTCTTCATCTCCTCTCTCTCCATCTCCTCTCTCTCCATCTCCTCTCTCTCTATCTCCTGTCTCTCTCCATCTCCTGTCTCTCTCCATCTCATGTCTCTCTCCATCTCCTGTCTCTCATCTCCTCTCTCTCCATCTCCTCTCTCTCCATCTCCTGTCTCTCTTCATCTCCTCTCTCTCCATTTCCTGTCTCTCTCCATCTGTTTTCTCTCTCCAATGTCCATCTCTTCCTTTACCCCTCTCTCTCTCTCCCCTATCTCCCCCGTCTCACCCCCCACCCCCTACCTCCCAGCTGCTGTCAGTCAGTCAGTCCAGTCTGTCCATGCCTCCTCCAGGCCTCCTCCTCCAGTCCTCCTCCAGGCCTCTCCTCCAGGCCTCCTCCTCCAGGCCTCCTCCTCCAGGCCTTCTCCAGGCCTCCATGTCTCTTTAACAACCTTCACATTCATGATTCCCTGGGTCACCACGCCAGAGAGAGAGTGAGAGAGATAAAGATCACATCAACCCTCTCCTCCTCCTCCTGTCTCCCACACCCCTCCCTTCCTCACTCCTCTCTCTCTCACCCTCCTTCAGGGGAACTCTAGCTGTCTCAGATGAAGGATTGATGCACGCAGCATGCTCCACACGCCACAGTAACATCTTAGCAATGTGGAAAACAAAACAACAGTATCTCAGGTATTTGATGCACACAGCTGGCCTGCATAGTTTACGATGTAGGAAGTTTTGAGTGACAAGTATGGGCCATTCATCATATCTAGGTTGTCATGTACTGTAACATCCCTTTCTATGGGACCAGTGAAACCATCAGCCTGTTAAGCCTGTTTCAGTCTGTTCCTGGCACAGCCATAGAGTTTATATCTGCCTGTCTGGCTCTCATCTCCTACTGTACTTACTAGGAACCACCTGACAGTATCGGGATTTATATCAAAGGTTAACCAATGTCATGGTCCTCTTAGCAGTGTTTCCTATATCCATTGGATAGATCAGTGCTACCTGATATTACCTTCATAGATCCTACTGCTGTCATGGTTCCTATTCTTCATATTACCTTCATAGATCCTACTGCTGTCATGGTTCCTGTTCTTCCTATTACCTTCATAGATCCTACTGCTGTCATGGTTCCTGTTCTTCATATTACCTTCATAGATCCTACTGCAGTCATGGTTCCTGTTCTTCATATTACCTTCATAGATCCTACTGCTGTCATGGTTCCTGTTCTGTTCCCAGAACCTTCAGAAGCTAAAGCAATCCTTTCCTCTCTATTATAAGTACTTTAACATCAGCACTAATATAACTCTATATACACACACACGGGCACGCATGCACACACGCACACACACACACACTCAGCCACACACACACTCCAACACACACAACTCAACACTTCTCAGCAGGGCCGGCTCCAGGCATAAACTCAGTCGGGGTCTCAACTTGCTGTTGAGAGTTAGAGTAGTAGAATACACAAGGTGCAAGTTTGAAATGTGGTTGTGCATCAGCAGTTTTTCTGTTGTTTTGTCAGCCACTGACAGTCACTCAATTATCCATGTCAACCACTTCCACCTCCACCTCAGCCTCAACAGCACTTCTCACAGTCAGCGCGTGGCCTGGACTGGCCTGGACTGGCCTAGACTGGCCTGGACTGGCCTGGACTGGCCTAGACTGGCCTAGACTGGCCTGGACTGGCCTAGACTGGCCTAGACTGGCCTAGACTGGCCTGGACTGGCCTAGACTGGCCTAGACTGGCCTAGACTGGCCTGGACTGGCCTAGACTGGCCTAGACTGGCCTAGACTGGCCTGGACTGGCCTAGACTGGCCTAGACTGGCCTAGACTGGCCTGGACTGGCCTAGACTGGCCTGGACTGGCCTAGACTGGCCTGGACTGACCTAGACTGGCCTGGACTGGCTAGACTGGCCTGGTCTGGCTTAGACTAGACTACAACACAGGGGTTAACATACCACAGAGACCAGACTACAGAACAGTGAGTTAGATCCGGTCTGTCTAGACTACAGCACAGTGGGTTAGATCAGATCTGTCTAGACTACAGCACAGTGGGTTAGACCAGATCTGTCTAGACTACAGCACAGTGGGTTAGATCAGGTCTGTCTAGACTACAGCACAGTGGGTTAGATCAGATCTGTCTAGACTACAGCACAGTGGGTTAGATCAGGTCTGTCTAGACTACAGCACAGTGGGTTAGATCAGGTCTGTCTAGACTACAGCACAGTGGGTTAGATCAGGTCTGTCTAGACTACAGCACAGTGGGTTAGATCAGACCTGTCTAGACTACAGCACAGTGGGTTAGATCAGGTCTGTCTAGACTACAGCACAGTGGGTTAGATCAGACCTGTCTAGACTACAGCACAGTGGGTTAAATCAGGTCTGTCTAGACTACAGCACAGTGGGTTAGATCAGGTCTGTCTAGACTACAGCACAGTGGGTTAAATCAGGTCTGTCTAGACTACAACACAGTGGGTTAGATCAGACCTGTATAGACTACAGCACAGTGGGTTAAATCAGGTCTGTCTAGACTACAACACAGTGGGTTAGATCAGACCTGTATAGACTACAGCACAGTGGGTTAGATCAGGTCTGTCTGTCTGTCTGTCTGTCTGGCCCTAACCTCCATTAGCTCTGTGAGAGTTGGTAAAATGGAAGTGTGAGTGAAGCAATCAATCACATAACTGGTTTGTGAAAAAAAGCAAGCACCAACACCAATGGTGATTCTGGCCACTGTATCTGTTGCTTATAACAAAGCATCATTAGATGTGTATTTACTGTCTAGACCCCCTTACTAAATGTACACTACACCTAACAGATAAAAAGCAGTCTGATACCACATCACTAATATTCCCCAGACTGCTGACATGGACACCTTCCATGTGGCTCTACTGTCTGAGGAAGTCATCTGACCCTGACAGGCCACCATAACACCTTCCCATTCAGCCTTCAACCTGTCACTCAACACCCAGACCTGGGGCCCCTCCCCTGCGATAGCGGGAACCAATCAGGCTGGGCAGCTGTCCGCCTATCTTCCACCACTCAATCATAGCAGCCAATCTCATGTCCTGAGCCACGTTCCCACAGAGGCCAGAGCAGAGACCCAGGCAGTGGAATGTGACTGCCCCATCCACCACTGTCTGCTCTGCACTGCACTGCACTGCAGACCCACTAATGTGCCTGTCTGGGGCTGGGGGAAGGGGTATAGGGCTGGGAGGCTGGGGCTGGGGCTGTGGCTGGGGCTGATGTTGTCTGGCTCCATGCCAGCCAAACGTCAGGGGAGTAGGGGATAGAGGGGTGGAGGGAGAAGAGGCGGGGGAGTGGATAGCTTCCAGTCTCCCCTCCACTCACACAGAGAGAGAGAGTCAGCCTGGCCTCGGGGCCCAGCAAAGTGCTCATTTATCAGCCCTGTATTGTGAGAGGAGTCCAGCTGGCAGGGCCGCCTCTACTATCTATCTGGCTTTTAACTGAATTAACCTCCATCAGGAGGGGAGGGGAGGGGAGGGGAGGGGAGAGGAGAGGAGAGGAGAGGAGAGGAGAGGAGAGGAGAGGAGAGGAGAGGAGAGGAGAGGAGAGGAGAGGAGAGGAGAGGGGAGGGGAGGGGAGGGTTAGGGGAGGGGAGAGGCCGCAGTCTGCCTCCCGAACGGCACCAAATAGTATATTTATAGTGCACGAGGGCCCAAGTCACAATAAGTGCACTCTAAATGAATAGGGTGCCATCTGGGATGCAGGTCCAGTGTGTCACAGTCAGGCAGCGTACTGTAGCTAGTAGAGTCCGCTCTCAAGGTTAAAACACAGTGCTAGCTACACCCGACACACACAGCCCGTAACCATAACAACAGACACACTCACGACAGAGAGAGTTGAACTCACGGAACTCATAATCAAGCAGTACATTGTACCAGCCACAGCTGAGACTAGCCACACAGCAGAGAAGAGAAGCACTGATGGAGGTACGTAACAATGGACTTCACCTACGATACAGTCAGTCTGAGCTGTAGTTCTACAACACAAAACGTTCCACTGCACACGACACTACTAAACAACGCTCTGTAGGATTAAAAAACAACGCATCTAAGAGAACCAGGCAGGGATCTGTGAACCAGGCAGGGATCTGTGAACCAGGCAGGGATCTGTGAACCAGGCAGGGATCTGTGAACCAGGCAGGGATCTGTGAACCAGGCAGGGATCTGTGAACCAGGCAGGGAACTGTGAATCAGGCAGGGATCTGTGAACCAGGCAGGGATCTGTGAACCAGGCAGGGATCTGTGAACCAGGCAGGGAACTGTGAATCAGGCAGGGATCTGTGAACCAGGCAGGGATCTGTGAACCAGGCAGGGATCTGTGAACCAGGCAGAGATGTGTGAACCAGGCAGGGATCTATTGAACCAGGCAGGGATCTGTGAACCAGCCAGGGATCTGTGAACCAGGCAAGGAACTGTGAACCAGGCAGGGAACTGTGAACCAGGCAGGGAACTGTGAACCAGGCAGGAAACTGTGAACCAGGCAGGGATCTGTGAACCAGGCAGGGAGCTGTGAACCAGGCAGGGATCTGTGAACCAGGCAGGGATCTGTGAACCAGGCAGGGAACTGTGAACCAGGCAGGGAACTGTGAATCAGGCAGGGATCTGTAAACCAGGCAGGGATCTGTAAACCTGCAACCAAATCAACCTGTCATGTATTGCAGCAAACAAAGCAACTCTGTCGCAAACGAGAAGAGAGAGAGAAAGAGAGAGAAATATAGAGATAGAGAGAAATATAGAGATAGAGAGAGATGAAGATAAAGAGAGAGATAGAGAGAGATGAAGAGAAAGAGAGAGAAAGATATAGAAATAAAGAGAGAGATGAAGATAAAGAGAGAGAAGGAGAGAAAGATATAGAAAAATAGAGAGAGAGATGAAGATAAAGAGAGAGAAAGACATAGAAATATAGAGATAGGAAGAGATGAAGATAAAGAGAGAGAAAGATAGAGAGAGATGAAGATAAAGAGAGAGAAAGATATAGAAAGAGAGAGATATATAGAGATAGAGAGAGATGAAGATAAAGATTCCCTCACCGTGATACAGGCCAGGTTCCCACTCTTCTACTCGCTGGTTTCATCTGACACAACTGAATGACTTGGCTCAAACTGTCCCAGATCTAACTCAGCTCCACTTAGCTGAGCCCAAACTTATGGCCCTGGCAGGCTGCATTCGGACCCACAGTGACGCAAATGAACAGACCGACGGGCCTTCCACGGTGATGATCATCAGCAGGCTTGTGGTTACGTCCCAAATGGCACACTATTCCCTATATAGTGCTTTACTTTTGACCAGAGCCCTATAGACCCTGGTCAAAAGTAGTGCACTGTAAAGGGAATAGGGTGCCATTGGAGACGTAACCACTGTCTCTCCCAAACCCCTTCATCATGACCTCTAATGTACTTTAACACATGGTTGTGTTTGGCTCAGACTGTGCTCATCACCCAGACTTAACCACCACCTGCATTAACCTGTAATAACACACACACACTGGTTTCTCTCTCTCCCCGCGGCTACATGTAGCCAGGCCACAGAACAGTCATTATGTCAGTGCAGGTGTTGGCCTGTAGTGTTGGTAGTAGGTGTTCTGACAGCAGAGGATGGTACACAGTGTGGAGGAGGAGGACAACAGTCTGGTGTTTAGATGTACCAACCCTGTCTCAACCTATCAGCCATGTAATACAGCAACAGAAAGAGCTGGTAAGATGGAAAAGTAATAATATAACTAACGATATAATCCCCATTTATTAGGAGGGAGAATATAGACAGTAGTAATGACACAGGTGGTCAAGGTTCATTTGTATTTTACCATTCAATGTTCTACGTTGATAAAATGCTGCCACACAGATTAAACATAAAACCCCAGCTACTGGACTGAAGATGCTTTCTCCCGGAGGGAAGAATCCATTTACTGTCTGACGTCTAAACCCTGACCTCTGACCTCCTGTATCACCCATCCCCCCCCCCCTCTCATTAATGTGGTGTCATTAATGATATTTATTAATGCTGTCTTCCTATTTGACACCAGCTCAGTCGGCCCGGTGTGACTGATGTCCGTGTGAGTGCTCTGGCCACGTCCTGAACAGCCACTCAGGTTTCCCCTGTTCCTACCCTGGCCTGGCCATATGACTTAATCACTATTAACCCCGAGAGGAGAACGCCAGAGCGGGAAGAACAGGGACGAGTGGGAAGAGATGGAGCCTGAGCCGGGATGAGTCAATCAAACCAGATCAGGTCAGGGGGACACACTTTCATTCCTCTTAAGAGTGGAGCAGAGGGCTCTCTAGGGACCTGAGGCCCTTTGGAGTCGCCCGAGTCATCACTAGTTAGGGAACATTGAATCTAACCTAACCAGGCCTGTATGTGGAGTTACAGAACATTGAACCTAATCTAACCTGTATGTGGGGTTACAGAACATTGAACCTAACCTAACCAGGCCTGTATGTGGAGTTACAGAACATTGAACCTAATCTAACCTGTATGTGGGGTTACAGAACATTGAACCTAACCTAACCAGGCCTGTATGTGGAGTTACAGAACATTGAACCTAATCTAACCTGTATGTGGGGTTACAGAACATTGAACCTAACCTAACCAGGCCTGTATGTGGGGTTACAGAACATTGAACCTAACCTAACCTGTATGTGGGGTTACAGAACATTGAACCTAACCTAACCAGGCCTGTATGTGGGGTTACAGAACATTGAACCTAACCTAACCTGTATGTGGGGTTACAGAACATTGAACCTAACCTAACCAGGCCTGTATGTGGGGTCACTTTTAAAGTGGTAAAGAAATATTATCCTGGGCTTTAAATGGACAGAGAAGAGAGTGAACAGCTCTATTAAAACCCTGGTTTGTTTCAATACCCTGCGTCATGTCAGTCTCTTCTCGTCAGACATGTTCAGCCAGCTAGCTGTTTACTCTGTACTGTACTTCTGCTAACATGATTTATAATGAGGTTACACATCTTAACTTTCCTGGTAACAATCTTTGTGGGCCCAGACCCTTCTAACTCTCCTCCCCCAGCCCCTAAAAACCACAGCATGGGTTCCCTGTCTGCGGCAGCTATAGAAGGGAGGGAGAGAGTGTCAGTGAGCCCTTGTGCCATAAATGTAGAGGGTATAATTCCTCCACCAACACCTCCTCAACCTCCTCCACCCCTCCCCAAACACCTCCTCAACCTCCCCCACCCCTCCGCAACACCTCCTCCACCCCCCCCCCCTCCCCAACACCTCCTGAACCTCCCCCACCCCCACAACACCCCCTCAACCTCCCCCACCCCTCCCCCAACACCTCCTCAACCTCCCCAACACCTCCTCAACCTCCCCCAACACCTACTCAAACTCCACCACCCCCCCAACATCTCCTGAACCTCCCCCACCCCTTCCCCAACATCTCCTCAACCTCCCCCACATCTCCTCAACCACCCCCAACACCACCACCTCTACCCACCAATGCCTGCCTTCCATACCCACTATCCACTCTTCCATGTGTGCCCCCCCCCCATTAGCTCACTTTTATTACATTACCCACATTCCCCAGAGAGGCAGGAACCTCTCCCCCACTCCTCCCTCCACCTCTCCTGTACCCCCTCTCTGCTAAACTGATTTCTTCTGGGACTACAGGAGGACGACAGGCAGCCTGGTGGAAAGTAGTGGGAGTCTCTCTGTACTGTAACTAGAGTCACTCCTTCCTTCCCTTCCCCCACTGGGCCGAGCCGAGCACAGCCTCCCTGGGGCCCCAGAGGAGGGAGGGAGGGAGGGAGGGAGGGAGGGGGGATGGAGGGAGGGAGGGTGGGGAGGGAGGGGGGAGAGAGAGAGAGAGAGATGGACAGATGGACAGATGGAG